>NC_074666.1:10750754-10785754 GCF_029448725.1 Salvelinus fontinalis | reverse complement strand
TGTACGAGGCGAAATTTGCCTACAGAAAGGATAGTGATAGTGGTACGAAGGCGGAATTTGCCTACAGAAAGGATAGTGGTACGAAGGCGGAATTTGCCTACAGAAAGGATAGTGGTACGAAGGCGGAATTTGCCTACAGAAAGGATAGTGATAGTGGTACGAAGGCGGAATTTGCCTACAGAAAGGATAGTGATAGTGGTACGAAGGCGGAATTTGCCTACAGAAAGGATAGTGGTACGAAGGCGGAATTTGCCTACAGAAAGGATAGTGATAGTGGTACGAAGGCAGAATTTGCCTACAGAAAGGATAGTGATAGTGGTACGAAGGCGGAATTTGACTACAGAAAGGATAGTGATAGTGGTAAGAAGGCAGAATTTGCCTACAGAAAGGATAGTGATAGTGGTACGAAGGCGGAATTTGCCTACAGAAAGGATAGTGATAGTGGTACGAAGGCAGAATTTGCCTACAGAAAGGATAGTGATAGTGGTACGAAGGCGGAATTTGCCTACAGAAAGGATAGTGATAGTGGTACGAGGCGAAATTTGCCTACAGAAAGGATAGTGGTACGAAGGCAGAATTTGCCTACAGAAAGGATAGTGATAGTGGTACGAAGGCGGAATTTGCCTACAGAAAGGATAGTGGTACGAAGGCAGAATTTGCCTACAGAAAGGTTAGTGATAGTGGTACAAAGGCGGAATTTGCCTACAGAAAGGATAGTGGTACGAGGCGAAATTTGCCTAAAGAAATTTTAGTGATAGTGGTACGAAGGCGGAATTTGCCTACAGAAAGGATAGTGATAGTGGTACGAAGGCGGAATTTGCCTACAGAAAGGATAGTGGTACGAGGCGAAATTTGCCTAAAGAAAGATTAGTGATAGTGGTACGAAGGCGGAATTTGCCTACAGAAAGGATAGTGGTACGAGGCGAAATTTGCCTAAAGAAATTTTAGTGATAGTGGTACGAAGGCGGAATTTGCCTACAGAAAGGATAGTGATAGTGGTACGAAGGCGGAATTTGCCTACAGAAAGGATAGTGGTACGAGGCGAAATTTGCCTAAAGAAAGATTAGTGATAGTGGTACGAAGGCGGAATTTGCCTACAGAAAGGATAGTGGTACGAGGCGAAATTTGCCTACAGAAAGGATAGTGATAGTTGTACGAGGCGAAATTTGCCTACAGAAAGGATAGTGATAGTTGTACGAGGCGAAATTTGCCTACAGAAAGGATAGTGATAGTGGTACGAAGGCGGAATTTGCCTACAGAAAGGATAGTGGTACGAAGGCGGAATTTGCCTACAGAAAGGATAGTGATAGTGGTACAAAGGCAGAATTTGCCTACAGAAAGGATAGTGATAGTGGTACGAAGGCAGAATTTGCCTACAGAAAGGATAGTGATAGTGGTACGAAGGCGGAATTTGCCTACAGAAAGGATAGTGATAGTGGTACGAAGGCGGAATTTGACTACAGAAAGGATAGTGATAGTGGTAAGAAGGCAGAATTTGCCTACAGAAAGGATAGTGATAGTGGTACGAAGGCGGAATTTGCCTACAGAAAGGATAGTGATAGTGGTACGAAGGCAGAATTTGCCTCCAGAAAGGATAGTGATAGTGGTACGAAGGCGGAATTTGCCTACAGAAAGGATAGTGATAGTGGTACGAGGCGAAATTTGCCTACAGAAAGGATAGTGATAGTGGTACGAAGGCGGAATTTGCCTACAGAAAGGATAGTGGTACGAAGGCGGAATTTGCCTACAGAAAGGATAGTGATAGTGGTACGAAGGCGGAATTTGCCTACAGAAAGGATAGTGATAGTGGTACGAAGGCAGAATTTGCCTACAGAAAGGATAGTGATAGTGGTACAAAGGCGGAATTTGCCTACAGAAAGGATAGTGGTACGAGGCGAAATTTGCCTAAAGAAAGATTAGTGATAGTGGTACGAAGGCGGAATTTGCTTACAGAAAGGATAGTGGTACGAGGCGAAATTTGCCTACAGAAAGGATAGTGATAGTGGTACGAGGCGAAATTTGCCTACAGAAAGGATAGTGATAGTGGTACGAAGGCGGAATTTGCCTACAGAAAGGATAGTGGTACGAAGGCAGAATTTGCCTCCAGAAAGGATAGTGATAGTGGTACGAAGGCGGAATTTGCCTACAGAAAGGATAGTGATAGTGGTACGAGGCGAAATTTGCCTACAGAAAGGATAGTGATAGTGGTACGAAGGCGGAATTTGCCTACAGAAAGGATAGTGGTACGAAGGCGGAATTTGCCTACAGAAAGGATAGTGATAGTGGTACGAAGGCGGAATTTGCCTACAGAAAGGATAGTGATAGTGGTACGAAGGCAGAATTTGCCTACAGAAAGGATAGTGATAGTGGTACAAAGGCGGAATTTGCCTACAGAAAGGATAGTGGTACGAGGCGAAATTTGCCTAAAGAAAGATTAGTGATAGTGGTACGAAGGCGGAATTTGCTTACAGAAAGGATAGTGGTACGAGGCGAAATTTGCCTACAGAAAGGATAGTGATAGTGGTACGAGGCGAAATTTGCCTACAGAAAGGATAGTGATAGTGGTACGAAGGCGGAATTTGCCTACAGAAAGGATAGTGGTACGAAGGCAGAATTTGCCTACAGAAAGGATAGTGATAGTGGTACAAAGGCGGAATTTGCCTACAGAAAGGATAGTGGTACGAGGCGAAATTTGCCTAAAGAAAGGATAGTGATAGTGGTACGAAGGCGGAATTTGCCTACAGAAAGGATAGTGGTACGAGGCGAAATTTGCCTACAGAAAGGATAGTGATAGTGGTACAAAGGCGGAATTTGCCTACAGAAAGGATAGTGGTACGAGGCGAAATTTGCCTACAGAAAGGATAGTGATAGTGGTACGAGGCGAAATTTGCCTACAGAAAGGATAGTGATAGTGGTACGAAGGCGGAATTTGCCTACAGAAAGGATAGTGGTACGAAGGCAGAATTTGCCTACAGAAAGGATAGTGATAGTGGTACAAAGGCGGAATTTGCCTACAGAAAGGATAGTGGTACGAGGCGAAATTTGCCTAAAGAAATTTTAGTGATAGTGGTACGAAGGCGGAATTTGCCTACAGAAAGGATAGTGATAGTGGTACGAAGGCGGAATTTGCCTACAGAAAGGATAGTGGTACGAGGCGAAATTTGCCTAAAGAAAGATTAGTGATAGTGGTACGAAGGCGGAATTTGCCTACAGAAAGGATAGTGGTACGAGGCGAAATTTGCCTACAGAAAGGATAGTGATAGTTGTACGAGGCGAAATTTGCCTACAGAAAGGATAGTGATAGTGGTACGAAGGCGGAATTTGCCTACAGAAAGGATAGTGATAGTGGTACGAAGGCGGAATTTGCCTACAGAAAGGATAGTGGTACGAAGGCGGAATTTGCCTACAGAAAGGATAGTGATAGTGGTACAAAGGCAGAATTTGCCTACAGAAAGGATAGTGATAGTGGTACGAAGGCGGAATTTGCCTACAGAAAGGATAGTGGTACGAGGCGAAATTTGCCTACAGAAAGGATAGTGGTACGAGGCGAAATTTGCCTACAGAAAGGATAGTGGTACGAGGCGAAATTTGCCTACAGAAAGGATAGTGATAGTGGTACGAAGGCAGAATTTGCCTACAGAAAGGATAGTGATAGTGGTACGAAGGCGGAATTTGCCTACAGAAAGGATAGTGATAGTGGTACGAAGGCGGAATTTGACTACAGAAAGGATAGTGATAGTGGTACGAAGGCGGAATTTGACTACAGAAAGGATAGTGATAGTGGTACAAAGGTGGAATTTTCCTACAGAAAGGATAGTGGTACGAGGCGAAATTTGGCTACAGAAAGGATAGTGATAGTGGTACGAGGCGAAATTTGCCTACAGAAAGGGTAGTGATAGTGGTACGAAGGCGGAATTTGCCTACAGAAAGGATAGTGATAGTGGTACGAAGGCGGAATTTGCCTACAGAAAGGATAGTGGTACGAAGGCGGAATTTGCCTACAGAAAGGATAGTGATAGTGGTACGAAGGCGGAATTTGCCTACAGAAAGGATAGTGGTACGAAGGCGGAATTTGCCTACAGAAAGGATAGTGATAGTGGTACGAAGGCAGAATTTGCCTACAGAAAGGATAGTGGTACGAAGGCAGAATTTGCCTACAGAAAGGATAGTGGTACGAAGGCGGAATTTGCCTACAGAAAGGATAGTGATAGTGGTACGAAGGCGGAATTTGCCTACAGAAAGGATAGTGATAGTGGTACAAAGGCGGAATTTGCCTACAGAAAGGATAGTGGTACGAAGGCGGAATTTGCCTACAGAAAGGATAGTGATAGTGGTACGAAGGCGGAATTTGCCTACAGAAAGGATAGTGATAGTGGTACGAAGGCGGAATTTGCCTACAGAAAGGATAGTGGTACGAAGGCAGAATTTGCCTACAGAAAGGATAGTGATAGTGGTACGAAGGCGGAATTTGCCTACAGAAAGGATAGTGATAGTGGTACGAAGGCGGAATTTGCCTACAGAAAGGATAGTGATAGTGGTACGAAGGCGGAATTTGCCTACAGAAAGGATAGTGATAGTGGTACGAGGCGGAATTTGCCTACAGAAAGGATAGTGATAGTGGTACGAAGGCGGAATTTGCCTACAGAAAGGATAGTGGTACGAAGGCGGAATTTGCCTACAGAAAGGATAGTGATAGTGGTACGAGGCGAAATTTGCCTACAAAAAGGATAGTGGTA
Source organism: Salvelinus fontinalis (assembly GCF_029448725.1). Taxonomy (NCBI): domain Eukaryota; kingdom Metazoa; phylum Chordata; class Actinopteri; order Salmoniformes; family Salmonidae; genus Salvelinus; species Salvelinus fontinalis. The sequence continues at coordinate 10,781,018 of NC_074666.1, read as the reverse complement.
CGAAGGCAGAATTTGCCTACAGAAAGGATAGTGATAGTGGTACGAAGGCGGAATTTGCCTACAGAAAGGATAGTGGTACGAAGGCGAAAATTGCCTACTGAAAGGATAACGTAAACTCACTCACTTTTGTACATCGCCTTGGTCCGTACAATTGACTTTATTTTAGAGCCCCAAAAACGTAATACTTCCAGATCAACTGTAATGTCAATACCATTTTTAAAGCACAATTTCTCCCCTTTCCAACAGAATCAATTACATGACCCCCACGCTGCCCGTTTCTGTATGATTCAAGAAGGCGGGTGGGGAAGCGAAACTAATTTGTGATATTGAGAAGGAGAGTGGGAAAGTGAGAAGGAGTGTGGGAAAATTGCTATTTTTCACTCGATCTGTCCAACTTATCCCCTTATCGCCTCTAAAATGTCAATAAAACACTATAAAGAGTTTATATAATGTGTCATTACATACCTATTTGAAGGTTTGTGTCGAATTTGAATCGGGTTTTTAGGGCAGTGCTAAAGTGATCTTCAGAAGTAAACAGCGGCTTTGAGAATGAGGATCGCTTGCAATGATGACGCAAAAAATGACTAGTTATCCCCCTTACCGCTGTCACTGTCCATTTCTTGTTTTTAAACGATGAGAGAAGTGCTACACCTGGTGGAGAGAGATTGTAAGACAGAAATAGTTGCTTTATGCATGCTGTACGTTACGACATGACACGTCACGATGTAACGGAGGGTCAGTTTTTTCAACTTTTCTACAATACTATATCGTTGGTGATGTGGACACCAAGGAACTTGAAGCTCTCAACCTGCTCCACCCTCCTTTTCCTGTAGTCCACGATCATCTCCTTTGTCTTGATCATGTTGAGGGAGAGGTTGTTATCCTGGCACCACACCGCCATATCTCTGACTTCCTCCCTATAGGCTGTCTCAATGTTGTCGGTGATCAGGTCTAACACTGTTGTGTAATATGCAAACTTAATGATGGTGTTGGAGTCGTGCTTGGCCATGCAGTCATGTGTGAACAGGAGGAGGGGACTGAGCACGGACTCCTGAGGGGCCCCCGTGTTGAGGATCAGCATGGCAGATGTGTTGTTACCTACCCTTAACACCTGTGGGCGGCCCGTCAGGAAGTCCAGGATCCAGTTGCACAGGGAGGTTTTTAGTCCCAGTGTCCTTAGCTTAGTGATGGACTTTGAGGGAACTATGGTGTTGAACGCTGAGTTGTAGTCAATGAATAGCATTCTCACGTAGGTTTTCCTATGGTCCAGGTGGGAAAGGGCAGTGTGTAGTGCAATAGAGATTGCGTCATCTGTGGATCTGTTGGGGCGGTATGCAAATTGGAGGGGATTGAGGGTTTCTGGGATAATGGTGTTGATGTGAGCCACGACCAGCCTTTCAAAGCACTTCATGGCTACAGACGTGAGTGCTACTGGTCAGTAGTCATTTAGGCAGGTTACCATGGTGTTCTTGGGAACAGGGACAATGGTGGTCTTCTTCACTGGACTTTATGCAAACTGGAAACCACGTATCCCGAGGCCACATTTATTGTAGCTGGGGATTTTAACAAAGACAATTTGAGGAAAACATTTTTCCAAAGTTCTATCAACACATTGACTGTTGTACTCACGCAGCTAAAACACTCGACCACTGCTACTATAACTTCCGGGATAACTACAAGGCCCTCCCCTGCCCTCCCTTCGGCAAGTACCAGTGCTAAGGACTATTCAATGCATCCTTGGGATGGAGAAAAAGCATGACACCAATCAGGCCCAGAAGGACTGGAGTTGCCCACCCCTGCTCTAGACCCACTTCAGTTTACTTACCGCCCCAATAGATCCACAGGTGATGCAATCAGCATCGCACTGCACACTGCCCTATCCCATCTGGACAAGAGGAATACCTATGTAACAACACTGTTCATTGACTACAGCTCAGAATTCAACACCATAGTACCCTCCAAGCTCATCATTAAGCTTGAGGCCTTGGGTCTGAACCCCACCCTGGGCAACTGGGTCCTGGACTTCCTGACGGGCCGCCCCCAGGTGGTGAAGGTAGGAAACAACACCTCCACTTCGCTGATCCTCAACACTGGGGCCCTACAAGGATGCATGCTCAGCCCCCTCCTGTACTCCCTGTTCACCCATGACTGCGTGGTCACGCACGCTTCCGACTCAATCATCAAGTTTGCAGACGACACAACAGTGATAGGCTTGATTACCAACAACGAGGAAACAGCCTACAGGGAGAAGGTGAGGGCCCTGGGAGTGTGGTGCCAGGAAAATAACCTCTCACCCAACATCAACAAAACTAAGGAGCTGATTGTGAACTTCAAGAAACAGCAGAGGGAGCACCCCCCTATCCACATCGATGGGATCACAGTGGAAAAGGTGGAAAGCTTCAAGTTCCTCGACATACACATCACTGACAAACTGAAATGGTCCATCCACACAGAGTGTGGTGAAGAAGGCGCAACAGTGCCTCTTCAACATCCGGAGGCGTAAGACATTTGCATTGTCACCTAACACCCTCACAAACTTTTACAGATGCACAATTGAGAGCATCCTGTTTGGCTGTATCATCGCCTGTACAGCAATTGTACCACCCACAACCGTAGGGCTCTCCAGAGGGTGGTGTGGTCTGCCCAACGCATCACTGGGGGCAAGCTCCCTGCCCTCCAGGACACCTACAGCAACTGATATCACAGGAAGGCCAAAAAGATCATCAAGGACAACAACCACCCGAGCCGCTGCCTGTTCACCCCACTATCCTCCAGAAGGCGAGGTCAGTACAGGTGCATCAAAGCTGGGACCAGGAGAGTGAAAAACAGCTTCCATCTCAAAGCCATCAGACTGTTAAATAGCCATCACTAGCACAAAAGAGGCTGCTGCCCTATATACAGTAAATAGACTTGAAATCACTGGCCACTTTAGTAACGAAACACTAGTCACTTTAATAATGTTAACATATTTTGCATTACTCATCTCATATGTACAGTATATCCTGTATCGTATCCTATTTTACTGTATCTTAGTCTATGCCGTCTATGCTGCCAGATATGGAAAAAAATATCTGAAGTCAAAGCAGCGCTCATGGACCTAATTGAATCCAGAGTATTTTTCTTAAATGTGATTTGGTTATTAGCAGACCATAAAGCTCAATGACATAATGTGGTTGGTGTGGTCCGGTTCTGTTTTATCGCCGCCTGGCTGCCTGTACCCTCTCTCTCTCTCTCTCTCTCTCTCTCTCTCTCTCTCTCTCTCTCTCTCTCTCTCTCTCTCTCTCTCTCTCTCTCTCTCTCTCTCTCTCTCCTCTCTCTCTCTCTCTCTCTCTCTCTCTCTCTCTCTCTCTCTCTCTCTCTCTCTCTCTCTCTCTCTCTCTCTCTCTCTCTCTCTCTCTCTCTCTCTCTCTCTCTCTCTCTCTCTCTCTCTCTCTCTCTAGTAACCTCCTTGGCTCGTCAAAATATTTATATATTCTTAATTCCATTCCTTTACTTTAGATTGTGTTTATTGTTAGATATTACTTGTTAGATATTACTGCACTGTTGGAGCTAGAAACAGAGGCATTTCACTACACCCGCAATAACATCTGCTAAACACACAAATAACATTTGATTTGATACATGTTGTTATTACAGACTCTGTCAGGAACAGATTGAAAATGTCAGTGAATACACTTGCCAGATGGTCACCGCATTCTTGGAGTACACGTCCTGGTAATCTAATCTATCTTGGGAATGTTGACCTGTTTAAAGGTCTTACTCACATTGGCTATGGAGTAAGTGATCGCACAGTCGTCCGGAACAGCTGGTGCTCTCATGCATGCTTCAGCGTTGCTTACCTCGAAGAGCGCATAGAAGTCATTTAGCTTGTCTGGTATGCTCGTGTCACTGGGCAGCTCGTGGCTGTGCTTCTCTTTGTAGTCCGTAATAGCAAGCCCTGCCACATCCGACGAGCGTCGAAGCTGGTGTAGTAGGATTCAATCTTAGTCCTGTATTGATGCTTTGCCTGTTTGATGGTTTGTCGCAGGGCATAGCGGGATTTGTTTTAAGCATCCGTGTTGAACGTCCTTTAGCTCAGTGCAGTGCATGTTACGTGTAATCCATGGCTTCTGGTTGGGGTATGTACGTACGGTCACGGGTATGTACGTACGGGGATGACGTCATCGACACATTTATTGATGAAGCCAGTGACTGATGTGGTGTACTCCTCAATGCCATCGGAAGAATCCTGGAACATATTCCAGTCTGTGCTAGCAAAACAGTCCTGTTGCTTAGCATCTGCGTTCCCTGATCACTTCCGTATTGAGCGAGTCACTGGTAAATCCTGCTTTAGTTTTTGCTTGTAAGCAGGAATCAGGAGGATAGAGTTATGATCAGATTAGCCAAATGGAGTGCAAGGGATAGCTTTGTACGCGTCTCTGTGTGTGGAGTAAAGGTGGTCTAGAGTTTTTTTCCCTCTGGTTGCACATTTAACATGCTGGTAGAAATGAGGTAAAACGAATTCAAGTTTCCCTGCATTAATGTCCCCGTCCATTAGGAGTGCTGCCTCTGGGTGAACATTTTCTTGTTTGCTTATGGCCTTTTACGAGTACGGTCTTAGTGCCAGCATCGGTTTGCTGGCACTCAAAACCTTGAGACGTCCTCAATATTAGATTCCGTGCACCAGCTGTTATTGACAAATAGACACAGACCGCCACTTACTGGAGGCAGCTGTTCTATCTTTCTGACGCACTGAAAACCCAGCCAGCTGTATGTTATCCATGTCGTCATTCAGCCACGACTCGGTGAAACATAAGATATTACAGTTTTTAATGTTCCGTTGGTAGGATAGTCTAGATCTGAGCTCATCCAGTTTGTTATTCAATGATTGCACATTGGCTAATAGGACGGAAGGTAGAGGCAGGTTACCCACTCACCGTCGGATTCTTTTTAAATTTTATATTTGTATTTATTTAATCTTTATTTAACTAGGCAAGTCAGTTAAGAACACATTCTTATTTACCATGACGGCCTACTGGGGAACAGTGGGTTAAATGCCTTGTTCAGGGGCAGAACAACAGATTTTTACCTTGTCAGCTCAGGGATTCAATCCAGCAACCTTTCAGTTACTGGCCCAATGCTCTAACCACTAGGCACAAGGCAGCCTGACCACCGTCCCCTATATCTCCGTCTCTTCTTCATGCGAATAACGGGGGTCTTGTCTGGTTTCTGAAGTAAATCCTTTGTGTCCCACTCGTTGAAGAAAGAATCTTTGTCCAGTATGAGATGAGATATCGCTGTTCTGATATCCGGAAGCTCTTTTCAGTCATAAGAGACGGTGGCAGAAACATTATGTACAAGTAAGCTACAAATAACACGAAAAACACATACATTAGCCCAATTGGTTGGAGCCTGATTTTGATTCCAATTCTGATTCCAATTCCAATTCTAAATTCTATTTAGCCAGTCTACATCCGCAATGAGTTGTCATATCTTCAATACATGAACGTCACCTGATAACAGTAAAATCTCTAGATGACCAGTAACAACTTCTTCTGGCATCCCACTCCTGTGATCCCCCCCATTCCACTACCCCCCCCTCACCTCCTGTGAACCCCTCCTGCCAACATGCTTGTCTGTGCTCTCTCTAAATGATTTGGGTTCTAATCAAACATCATTTAGTTTCTATCTATCCCCCCCCTGCCAGGGCTTGTCACCAAGGCAACCAACAGCTCATTTCTGAAGTGTCAGTTTGCATTATTGTCTTCACGCCCTCCAGTGATAACCTCAACACCTCTCTTTCTCTACTCTGCTCTCTCTCTCTCCTCTCTCTCTCCTCCTCTCTTTCTCATATTCTCTCTGTCACTGCCTCTCACATTCACACACTCTGTTGTCCCTTTCGCTCTCTCTCGCTCTCAATTTAAGGGTTTTATTGGCATGGGAAACATATTTTAACATTGCCAAAGCAAGTGAACTAGATAATAAACAATACAAATGAACAAGTAACATTACACTCACAAAAGTTACAAAAGAATAAAGACATTACTCTCTCACCCTATCTTTCACTTAATTTCTCTCTCTGATTCTCTCTCTCTAACAAACAGGACAAACATGCATGCATATGCACATACACACACACCCACCCTGTTTCTTCACGTGTGTCTGCACGTGTTTGTGTGCGTGTGCAGGCGTGCGTGTGTGCGTCTATGTTTTCAGAAAAATTGTGAAAAAAAGAATCGCTAAAAAGCGCTGACACAATCTCACTGTAAAAGAGAAAAGGTTTGCATAGATAGAAATGAAACTACAATATAAAACAAAGAGAAATTACATAAAGAATGATAGTAAAAAGTTTTGGCGCAACTTCAATTACATTTTGGGAAACAAGGCAAACTCACCTCCATCTTTCATTGAATCAGATGGCTCATTCATCACTAAACCGACTGATATTGCCAACTACTTTAATGATTTTTCAAGATGATCAAATTTAGGCATGACATGCCAGCAACAAACGCTGACACTACACATCCAAGTATCTGACCAAATTATGCAAGACAAGAATTGTAATTTTGACTTCCGTAAAGTGAGTGTGGAAGAGGTGAAAAAATTATTGTTGTCTATCAACAATGACAAGCCACCGGGGTCTGACAACTTGGATGGAAAATTACTGAGGAAAATAGTGGACGATCTTGCCACATCTTCAATGTAATCCTACTAGAAAGTGTGTGCCCTCAGGCTTGGAGGGAAGCAAAAGTCATTCCACTACCTAAGAACAGTAAAGCCCCCTTTACTGGCTCAAATAGCTAACCAATTAGCCTGTTACCATCCTTTAGTAAAGTATTGGAAATTGGGTTTGACCAGATACAATGCTATTTTACAGTAAACAAATTGACAATGGACTTTCAGCATGTTTATAGGGAAGGACATTCAACAAGCACAGCACTTACACTAATGACTGATGATTGGCTGAGCGAAATTGATGATAAAAATATTGTGGAGGCTGTTTTGTTAGACTTCATTGCAGCTTTTGACATTATCGATCATAGTCTGCTGCTGGAAAAACATGTGTTATGGCTTTACACACCCTGCTATATTGTAGATAAAGAGTTACCTGTCTAACAGAATACAGAGGGTATTCTTAATGGAAGCCTCTTCAACATAATCCAGGTAGTATCAGGAATTCCCCAGGTTAGCTGTCTAGGCCCTTACTTTTTAAAATCTTTACTAACGACATGCCGCTGGCTTTGAGTGTCTATGTATGCGGGGGACTCAACGCTTTACACGTCAGCTACTACAGCAACTGAAATGACTGCAACATTAACAAAGAGCTGCAGTTAGTTTCAGAATGGGTGGCAAGGAATGTTAGTTCTAAATATTTCAAAAACTAAAAGTATTGTATTTGGGACAAATCATTCACTAATCCATTCACTAATCCTCTTGTAATTGTCAAAATCGTCTAAGGTGGAAACAGTAGACCAAGGTGCAGCGTGGTGAGCGTACATACTTCTTTATTATAAGATGTCGCCAACAAAACAATAAACATCAAAACGAAAACGTGACGCCAACGTGGTGCTCACAGGCAACTATACATGGACAACTACCCACCAATACAGGTGGGAAAAAGGCTACCTAAGTATGGTTCTCAATCAAAGACAACGATAGACAGCTGCCTCTGATTGAGAACCACACCCGGCCAAACACCAAGAAATACAAATCATAGAAAAAGGAACATAGAATGCCCATCCAAATCACACCCTGACCAAACCAAAATAGAGACATAAAAAGCTCTCTACGATCAGGGCGTGACAGTAATATATAATGTGGAAATTAAGCAAGTTGAGGTGACTAAACTGCTTGGGGTAACCCTGGATTGTAAACTGTCATGGTCAAAACATATTAATACAACAGTAGCTAAGATAGGGAGAAGTCTGTCCATAATAAAGTGCTGCTCTACCTTCTTAACAGCACTATCAACAAGGCAGGTCCTACAGGCTCCCAGTTTTGCCTTGGCAGCAGCTAATATGGATCCATAACAAATACAAATGTGATAAATAGGCAATATGGTAAAACATGGGAATGACTATCTACACATTTAATACTCACTGTATGTATAATGTTCCATGTACTCTACAGAGCTCTGAAATACAATAATTCACAGATATACTGTACTTTCTGATAACGTTACTACTTAGGCCTGATTGCTATATTGGAGACAAAAAATCCTTTCCACTGAATCTGATTCCGATTTCAATTCCGATTCCAAGTTCCCGAGTTCCAAGTAGTTCTAGAGCTGTCTACGATAGTTCTACAGAGCTGTCTACAGTGTAGTTAAAGAGATGTCTACAGTGTAGTTCTAGAGCTGTCTACATTAGTTCTACAGAGCTGACTACAGTAGTTCTACAGAGCTGTCTACAGTAGTTCCATAGCTGTCCATAGTAGTTCTATAGCTGTCTACAGTAGTTCTACAGAGCTGAGTACAGTAGTTCTCGAGCTGTCTACAGTAGTTCTACAGAGCCATCTACAGTAGTTCTACAGAGCTGTCTACAGTAGTTCCATAGCTGTCTACAGTAGTTCTATAGCTGTCTTCAGTAGTTCTACAGAACTGTCTACAGTAGGTCTATAGAGCTGCCTACAGACATTTTAAAGCTGTCTACAGTAGTTCTACAGAACTGTCTACATTAGTTATAGAGCTGTCTACAGTAGGTCTACAGAGCTGACTGCAGTAGTTCTACAGAGCTGTCTACAGTAGGTCTACAGAGCTGACTGCAGTAGTTCTACAGAGCTGTCTACAGTAGGTCTACAGAGCTGACTGCAGTAGTTCTACAGAGCTGTCTACAGTAGGTCTACAGAGCTGACTGCAGTAGTTCTACAGAGCTGTCTACAGTAGTTCTACAGAGCTGTCTACTGTAGTTCTACAGAGCTGTCTACAGTAGTTCTACAGAACCATCTACAGTAGTTCTACAGTGCTGTCTACAGTAGTTCTACAAGCTGTCTACAGTAGTTCAAAAGCTGTCTACAGTAGTTTTACAGAGCTGTCTACAGTAGTTCTACAGAACTGTCTACATTAGTTATAGAGCTGTCTACAGTAGTTCTACAGAGCTGACTACAGTAGTTCTACAGAGCTGTCTACAGTAGTTCTACAGAGCTGACTACAGTAGTTCTACAGAGATGTCTACAGTAGTTCTACAGAGCTGACTACAGTAGTTCTACAGAGCTGTCTACGGTAGTTCTACAGAGCTGTCAACATTAGTTCTATAGCTGTCTACAGTAGTTCTACACAGCTGAGTACAGTAGTTCTCGAGCTGTCTACAGTAGTTCTTTAGCTGTCTACAGTAGTTCTACAGAGCCATCTACAGTAGTTCTACAGAGCTGTCTACAGTAGTTCCATAGCTGTCTACAGTAGTTCTATAGCTGTCTTCAGTAGTTCTACAGAACTGTCTACAGTAGGTCTATAGAGCTGCCTACAGACATTTTAAAGCTGTCTACAGTAGTTCTACAGAACTGTCTACATTAGTTATAGAGCTGTCTACAGTAGGTCTACAGAGCTGACTGCAGTAGTTCTACAGAGCTGTCTACAGTAGTTCTACAGAGCTGTCTACAGTAGTTCTACAGAGCTGTCTACAGTAGTTCTACAGAGCTGTCTACAGTAGTTCTACAGAACCATCTACAGTAGTTCTACAGTGCTGTCTACAGTAGTTTTACAAGCTGTCTACAGTAGTTCAAAAGCTGTCTACAGTAGTTTTACAGAGCTGTCTACAGTAGTTCTACAGAACTGTCTACATTAGTTATAGAGCTGTCTACAGTAGTTCTACAGAGCTGACTACAGTAGTTCTACAGAGCTGTCTACAGTAGTTCTACAGAGCTGACTACAGTAGTTCTACAGAGATGTCTACAGTAGTTCTACAGAGCTGACTACAGTAAATCTACAGAGCTGTCTACGGTAGTTCTACAGAGCTGTCAACATTAGTTCTATAGGTGTCTACAGTAGTTCTACACAGCTGAGTACAGTAGGTCTCGAGCTGTCTACAGTAGTTCTTTAGCTGTCTACAGTAGTTCTACAGAGCCATCTACAGTAGTTCTACAGAGCTTTCTACTGTAGTTCTACAGTGCTGTCTACAGTAGTTCTACAAGCTGTCTACACTAGTTCTATAGCTGTCTACAGTAGTTCTACAGAACTGTCTACAGTTGTTCTACAGTGCTGCCTACAGTAGTTCTACAGAGCTGTCTACAGTTGTTTTACAGAGCTGTCTACATTGGTTCTACAGAGCTGACTACAGTAGTTCTAAACAGCTGTCTACAGTAGTTTTACAGAGCTGTCTACAGTAGTTCTACACAGCTGACTACAGTTGTTCTCGAGCTGTCTACAGTAGTTCTACAGAGCTGTCTACAGTAGTTCTACAGAGCCATCTACAGTAGTTCTACAGTGCTGTCTACAGTAGTTCTACAGAGCCATCTACAGTAGTTCTACAGAGCTGTCTACAGTAGTTCCATAGCTGTCTACAGTAGTTCTATAGCTGTCTTCAGTAGTTCTACAGAACTGTCTACAGTAGGTCTATAGAGCTGCCTACAGACATTTTAAAGCTGTCTACAGTAGTTCTACAGAACTGTCTACATTAGTTATAGAGCTGTCTACAGTAGGTCTACAGAGCTGACTGCAGTAGTTCTACAGAGCTGTCTACAGTAGTTCTACAGAGCTGTCTACAGTAGTTCTACAGAGCTGTCTACAGTAGTTCTACAGAGCTGTCTACAGTAGTTCTACAGAACCATCTACAGTAGTTCTACAGTGCTGTCTACAGTAGTTTTACAAGCTGTCTACAGTAGTTCAAAAGCTGTCTACAGTAGTTTTACAGAGCTGTCTACAGTAGTTCTACAGAACTGTCTACATTAGTTATAGAGCTGTCTACAGTAGTTCTACAGAGCTGACTACAGTAGTTCTACAGAGCTGTCTACAGTAGTTCTACAGAGCTGACTACAGTAGTTCTACAGAGATGTCTACAGTAGTTCTACAGAGCTGACTACAGTAGTTCTACAGAGCTGTCTACGGTAGTTCTACAGAGCTGTCAACATTAGTTCTATAGGTGTCTACAGTAGTTCTACACAGCTGAGTACAGTAGGTCTCGAGCTGTCTACAGTAGTTCTTTAGCTGTCTACAGTAGTTCTATAGAGCCATCTACAGTAGTTCTACAGAGCTTTCTACTGTAGTTCTACAGTGCTGTCTACAGTAGTTCTACAAGCTGTCTACACTAGTTCTATAGCTGTCTACAGTAGTTCTACAGAACTGTCTACAGTTGTTCTACAGTGCTGCCTACAGTAGTTCTACAGAGCTGTCTACAGTTGTTTTACAGAGCTGTCTACATTGGTTCTACAGAGCTGACTACAGTAGTTCTAAACAGCTGTCTACAGTAGTTTTACAGAGCTGTCTACAGTAGTTCTACACAGCTGACTACAGTTGTTCTCGAGCTGTCTACAGTAGTTCTACAGAGCTGTCTACAGTAGTTCTACAGAGCCATCTACAGTAGTTCTACAGTGCTGTCTACAGTAGTTCTACAGAGCCATCTACAGTAGTTCTACAGAGCTGTCTACAGTAGTTCCATAGCTGTCTACAGTAGTTCTATAGCTGTCTTCAGTAGTTCTACAGAACTGTCTACAGTAGGTCTATAGAGCTGCCTACAGACATTTTAAAGCTGTCTACAGTAGTTCTACAGAACTGTCTACATTAGTTATAGAGCTGTCTACAGTAGGTCTACAGAGCTGACTGCAGTAGTTCTACAGAGCTGTCTACAGTAGTTCTACAGAGCTGTCTACAGTAGTTCTACAGAGCTGTCTACTGTAGTTCTACAGAGCTGTCTACAGTAGTTCTACAGAACCATCTACAGTAGTTCTACAGTGCTGTCTACAGTAGTTCTACAAGCTGTCTACAGTAGTTCAAAAGCTGTCTACAGTAGTTTTACAGAGCTGTCTACAGTAGTTCTACAGAACTGTCTACATTAGTTGTAGAGCTGTATACAGTAGTTCTACAGAGGTGACTACAGTAGTTCTACAGAGCTGTCTACAGTAGTTCTACAGAGCTGACTACAGTAGTTCTACAGAGATGTCTACAGTAGTTCTACAGAGCTGACTACAGTAGTTCTACAGAGCTGTCTACGGTAGTTCTACAGAGCTGTCAACATTAGTTCTATAGCTGTCTACAGTAGTTCTACACAGCTAAGTACAGTAGTTCTCGAGCTGTCTACAGTAGTTCTTTAGCTGTCTACAGTAGTTCTACAGAGCCATCTACAGTAGTTCTACAGAGCTGTCTACAGTAGTTCCATAGCTGTCTACAGTAGTTCTATAGCTGTCTTCAGTAGTTCTACAGAACTGTCTACAGTAGGTCTATAGAGCTGCCTACAGACATTTTAAAGCTGTCTACAGTAGTTCTACAGAACTGTCTACATTAGTTATAGAGCTGTCTACAGTAGGTCTACAGAGCTGACTGCAGTAGTTCTACAGAGCTGTCTACAGTAGTTCTACAGAGCTGTCTACAGTAGTTCTACAGAGCTGTCTACAGTAGTTCTACAGAGCTGTCTACAGTAGTTCTACAGAACCATCTACAGTAGTTCTACAGTGCTGTCTACAGTAGTTTTACAAGCTGTCTACAGTAGTTCAAAAGCTGTCTACAGTAGTTTTATAGAGCTGTCTACAGTAGTTCTACAGAACTGTCTACATTAGTTATAGAGCTGTCTACAGTTGTTCTACAGTGCTGCCTACAGTAGTTCTACAGAGCTGTCTACAGTCGTTTTACAGAGCTGTCTACATTGGTTCTACAGAGCTGACTACAGTAGTTCTAAACAGCTGTCTACAGTAGTTCTACAGAGCTGTCTACAGTAGTTCTACAGAGCCATCTACAGTAGTTCTACAGTGCTGTCTACAGTAGTTCTACAGAGCCATCTACAGTAGTTCTACAGAGCTGTCTACAGTAGTTCCATAGCTGTCTACAGTAGTTCTATAGCTGTCTTCAGTAGTTCTACAGAACTGTCTACAGTAGGTCTATAGAGCTGCCTACAGACATTTTAAAGCTGTCTACAGTAGTTCTACAGAACTGTCTACATTAGTTATAGAGCTGTCTACAGTAGGTCTACAGAGCTGACTGCAGTAGTTCTACAGAGCTGTCTACAGTAGTTCTACAGAGCTGTCTACAGTAGTTCTACAGTGCTGTCTACTGTAGTTCTACAGAGCTGTCTACAGTAGTTCTACAGAACCATCTACAGTAGTTCTACAGTGCTGTCTACAGTAGTTCTACAAGCTGTCTACAGTAGTTCAAAAGCTGTCTACAGTAGTTTTACAGAGCTGTCTACAGTAGTTCTACAGAACTGTCTACATTAGTTATAGAGCTGTCTACAGTAGTTCTACAGAGCTGACTACAGTAGTTCTACAGAGATGTCTACAGTAGTTCTACAGAGCTGACTACAGTAGTTTTACAGTGCTGTCTACGGTAGTTCTACAGAGCTGTCAACATTAGTTCTATAGCTGTCTACAGTAGTTCTACACAGCTGAGTACAGTAGTTCTCGAGCTGTCTACAGTAGTTCTTTAGCTGTCTACAGTAGTTCTACAGAGCCATCTACAGTAGTTCTACAGAGCTGTCTACAGTAGTTCCATAGCTGTCTACAGTAGTTCTATAGCTGTCTTCAGTAGTTCTACAGAACTGTCTACAGTAGGTCTATAGAGCTGCATACAGACATTTTAAAGCTGTCTACAGTAGTTCTACAGAACTGTCTACATTAGTTATAGAGCTGTCTACAGTAGGTCTACAGAGCTGACTGCAGTAGTTCTACAGAGCTGTCTACAGTAGTTCTACAGAGCCATCTACAGTAGTTCTACAGAGCTTTCTACTGTAGTTCTACAGTGCTGTCTACAGTAGTTCTACAAGCTGTCTACACTAGTTCTACAGTGCTGTCTACAGTAGTTCTACAGAGCTGTCTACAGTAGTTCTACAGAGCTGTCTACAGTAGTTCTACAGAACCATCTACAGTAGTTCTACAGTGCTGTCTACAGTAGTTTTACAAGCTGTCCACAGTAGTTCAAAAGCTGTCTACAGTAGTTTTACAGAGCTGTCTACAGTAGTTCTACAGAACTGTCTACATTAGTTATAGAGCTGTCTACAGTAGTTCTACAGAGCTGACTACAGTAGTTCTACAGAGCTGTCTACAGTAGTTCTACAGAGCTGACTACAGTAGTTCTACAGAGATGTCTACAGTAGTTCTACAGAGCTGACTACAGTAGTTCTACAGAGCTGTCTACGGTAGTTCTACAGAGCTGTCAACATTAGTTCTATAGCTGTCTACAGTAGTTCTACACAGCTGAGTACAGTAGGTCTCGAGCTGTCTACAGTAGTTCTTTAGCTGTCTACAGTAGTTCTACAGAGCCATCTACAGTAGTTCTACAGAGCTTTCTACTGTAGTTCTACAGTGCTGTCTACAGTAGTTCTACAAGCTGTCTACACTAGTTCTATAGCTGTCTACAGTAGTTCTACAGAACTGTCTACAGTTGTTCTACAGTGCTGCCTACAGTAGTTCTACAGAGCTGTCTACAGTCGTTTTACAGAGCTGTCTACATTGGTTCTACAGAGCTGACTACAGTAGTTCTAAACAGCTGTCTACAGTAGTTTTACAGAGCTGTCTACAGTAGTTCTACACAGCTGACTACAGTTGTTCTCGAGCTGTCTACAGTAGTTCTACAGAGCTGTCTACAGTAGTTCTACAGAGCCATCTACAGTAGTTCTACAGTGCTGTCTACAGTAGTTCTACAAGCTGTCTACAGTAGTTCAAAAGCTGTCTACAGTAGTTTTACAGAGCTGTATACAATGGTTCTACCGAGCTGTCTACAGTAGTTTCACAGAGCTGTCTACAGTAGTTCTACAGAACTGTCTACATTAGTTTTTGAGCTGTCTACAGTAGTTCTTTAGCTGTCTACAGTAGTTCTACAGAGCCATCTACAGTAGTTCTACAGAACTGTCTACATTAGTTATAGAGCTGTCTACAGTAGGTCTACAGAGCTGTCTACAGTAGTTCTACAGAGCTGTCTACGGTAGTTCTACAGAGCTGTCAACATTAGTTCTCGAGCTGTCAACAGTAGTTCTACACAGCTGAGTACAGTAGTTCTCGGGCTGTCTACAGTAGTTCTTTAGCTGTCTACTGTAGTTCTACAGAGGTGTCAACAGTATTTCTACAAGCTGTCTACGCCAGTTCTATAGCTGTCTACAGTAGTTCTACAGTGCTGCCTACAGTAGTTCTACAGAGCTGTCTACAGTAGTTTTACAGAGCTGTCTACAGTAGTTTTACAAAGCTGTCTACAGTAATTCTACAGAGCTGACTACAGTTGTTATCGAGCTGTCTACAGTAGTTCTACAGAGCTGTCTACAGAAGTTCTACAGAGCCATCTACAGTAGTTCTACAGTGATGTCTACAGTAGTTCTTCAAGCTGTCTACAGTAGTTCTCGAGCTGTCTACAGTAGTTCTACAGAGCTGTCTACAGTAGTTTTACAGAGCTGTATACAATGGTTCTACAGAGCTGACTACAGTAGTTCTACAGAGCTGTCTACAGTAGTTTTACAGAACTGTCTACATTAGTTATAGAGCTGTCTACAGTAGTTCTACAGTGCTGTCTACAGTAGTTCTACAAGCTGTCTACAGTAGTTCTCGAGCTGTCTACAGTAGTTCTACAGTGCTGTCTACAGTAGTTTTACAAGCTGTCTACAGTAGTTCAAAAGCTGTCTACAGTAGTTTTACAGAGCTGTCTACAGTAGTTCTACAGAACTGTCTACATTAGTTATAGAGCTGTCTACAGTAGTTCTACAGAGCTGACTACAGTAGTTCTACAGAGCTGTCTACAGTAGTTCTACAGAGCTGACTACAGTAGTTCTACAGAGATGTCTACAGTAGTTCTACAGAGCTGACTACAGTAGTTCTACAGAGCTGTCTACGGTAGTTCTACAGAGCTGTCAACATTAGTTCTATAGCTGTCTACAGTAGTTCTACACAGCTGAGTACAGTAGGTCTCGAGCTGTCTACAGTAGTTCTTTAGCTGTCTACAGTAGTTCTACAGAGCCATCTACAGTAGTTCTACAGAGCTTTCTACTGTAGTTCTACAGTGCTGTCTACAGTAGTTCTACAAGCTGTCTACACTAGTTCTATAGCTGTCTACAGTAGTTCTACAGAACTGTCTACAGTTGTTCTACAGTGCTGCCTACAGTAGTTCTACAGAGCTGTCTACAGTCGTTTTACAGAGCTGTCTACATTGGTTCTACAGAGCTGACTACAGTAGTTCTAAACAGCTGTCTACAGTAGTTTTACAGAGCTGTCTACAGTAGTTCTACACAGCTGACTACAGTTGTTCTCGAGCTGTCTACAGTAGTTCTACAGAGCTGTCTACAGTAGTTCTACAGAGCCATCTACAGTAGTTCTACAGTGCTGTCTACAGTAGTTCTACAGAGCCATCTACAGTAGTTCTACAGAGCTGTCTACAGTAGTTCCATAGCTGTCTACAGTAGTTCTATAGCTGTCTTCAGTAGTTCTACAGAACTGTCTACAGTAGGTCTATAGAGCTGCCTACAGACATTTTAAAGCTGTCTACAGTAGTTCTACAGAACTGTCTACATTAGTTATAGAGCTGTCTACAGTAGGTCTACAGAGCTGACTGCAGTAGTTCTACAGAGCTGTCTACAGTAGTTCTACAGAGCTGTCTACAGTAGTTCTACAGAGCTGTCTACTGTAGTTCTACAGAGCTGTCTACAGTAGTTCTACAGAACCATCTACAGTAGTTCTACAGTGCTGTCTACAGTAGTTCTACAAGCTGTCTACAGTAGTTCAAAAGCTGTCTACAGTAGTTTTACAGAGCTGTCTACAGTAGTTCTACAGAACTGTCTACATTAGTTATAGAGCTGTCTACAGTAGTTCTACAGAGCTGACTACAGTAGTTCTACAGAGCTGTCTACAGTAGTTCTACAGAGCTGACTACAGTAGTTCTACAGAGATGTCTACAGTAGTTCTACAGAGCTGACTACAGTAGTTCTACAGAGCTGTCTACGGTAGTTCTACAGAGCTGTCAACATTAGTTCTATAGCTGTCTACAGTAGTTCTACACAGCTGAGTACAGTAGTTCTCGAGCTGTCTACAGTAGTTCTTTAGCTGTCTACAGTAGTTCTACAGAGCCATCTACAGTAGTTCTACAGAGCTGTCTACAGTAGTTCCATAGCTGTCTACAGTAGTTCTATAGCTGTCTTCAGTAGTTCTACAGAACTGTCTACAGTAGGTCTATAGAGCTGCCTACAGACATTTTAAAGCTGTCTACAGTAGTTCTACAGAACTGTCTACGGTAGTTCTACAGAGCTGTCAACATTAGTTCTATAGCTGTCTACAGTAGTTCTACACAGCTGAGTACAGTAGGTCTCGAGCTGTCTACAGTAGTTCTTTAGCTGTCTACAGTAGTTCTACAGAGCCATCTACAGTAGTTCTACAGAGCTTTCTACTGTAGTTCTACAGTGCTGTCTACAGTAGTTCTACAAGCTGTCTACACTAGTTCTATAGCTGTCTACAGTAGTTCTACAGAACTGTCTACAGTTGTTCTACAGTGCTGCCTACAGTAGTTCTACAGAGGTGTCTACAGTAGTTCTACAGAACTGTCTACATTAGATATAGAGCTGTCTACAGTAGGTCTACAGAGCTGTCTACAGTAGTTCTACAGAGCTGTCTACGGTAGTTCTACAGAGCCATCTACAGTAGTTCTACAGAACTGTCTACATTAGATATAGAGCTGTCTACAGTAGGTCTACAGAGCTGTCTACAGTAGTTCTACAGAGCTGTCTACGGTAGTTCTACAGAGCTGTCAACATTAGTTCTATAGCTGTCATCAGTAGTTCTACACAGCTGAGTACAGTAGTTCTCGGGCTGTCTACAGTAGTTCTTTAGCTGTCTACAGTAGTTCTACAGAGCCATCTACAGTAGTTCTACAGAGCTGTCTACTGTAGTTCTACAGAGGTGTCAACAGTAGTTCTACAAGCT
This sequence comes from Salvelinus fontinalis, assembly GCF_029448725.1. Taxonomy (NCBI): domain Eukaryota; kingdom Metazoa; phylum Chordata; class Actinopteri; order Salmoniformes; family Salmonidae; genus Salvelinus; species Salvelinus fontinalis. The sequence goes on along the minus strand of NC_074666.1, from coordinate 10,763,006 downwards.
GTCTATGCTAGTTCGATAGCTGTCTACAGTAGTTCTACAGAACTGTCTACAGTAGTTTTACAGAGCTGTCTACAGTAGTTCTACAGAGCTGACTACAGTTGTTATCGAGCTGTCTACAGAAGTTCTACAGAGCCATCTACAGTAGTTCTACAGTGCTGTCTACAGTAGTTCTACAAGCTGTCTACAGTAGTTCTCGAGCTTTCTACAGTAGTTCTACAGAGCTGTCTACAGTAGTTTTACAGAGCTGTATACAATGGTTCTACAGAGCTGACTACAGTAGTTCTACAGAGCCGTCTACAGTAGTTTTACAGAGCTGTCTACAGTAGTTCTACAGAACTGTCTACATTAGTTATAGAGCTGTCTACAGTAGGTCTACAGAGCTGACTACAGTAGTTCTACAGAGCTGTCTACAGTAGTTCTACAGATCTGTCTACATTAGTTATAGAACTGTCTATAGTAGGTCTACAGAGCTGACTACAGTAGTTGTACAGAGCTGTCTACAGTAGCTCTACAGAGCTGACTACAGTAGTTCTACAGAGAGGTCTACAGTAGTTCTACAGAGCTGACTACAGTAGTTCTACAGAGCTGTCTACAGTAGTCCTACAGAGCTGTCTACGGTAGTTCTACAGAGATGTCAACATTAGCTCTATAGCTATCTACAGTAGTTCTACAGAGCTGAGTACAATAGTTCTCGAGCTGTCTACAGTAGTTCTTTAACTGTCTACAGTAGTTCTACAGAGCTGTCTACAGTAGTTCTACAGAGCTGTCTACTGTAGTTCTACAGTGCTGTCTACAGTAGTTCTACAAGCTGTCTACAGTAGTTCTATAGCTGTCTACAGTAGTTCTACAGCTGTCTACAGTAGTTCTACAGAGCTGTCTACAGTTGTTCTACAGTGCTGCCTACAGTAGTTCTACAGAGCTGTCTACAGTAGTTTTACAGAGCTATCTACATTGGCTCTACAGAGCTGACTACAGTAGTTCTACAGAGCTGTCAACAGTAGTTCTACAGAGCTGTCTACAGTGGTTCTACAGAGCTGACTACAGTTGTTCTCGAGCTGTCTACAGTAGTTCTACAGAGCTGTCTACAGTAGTTCTACAAAGCCATCTACAGTAGTTCTACATTGCTGTCCACAGTAGTTCTACAAGCTGTCTACAGTAGTTCAAAAGCTGTCTACAGTAGTTCTACAGAGCTGTCTACAGTTGTTCTACAGTGCTGCCTACAGTAGTTCTCGAGCTGTCTACAGTAATTCTACAGAGCTGTCTACAGTAGTTTTACAGAGCTGTCTACAATGGTTCTACAGAGCTGACTAAAGTAGTTCTACGGAGCTGTCTACAGTAGTTTTACAGAGCTGTCTACAGTAGTTCTACAGAGCTGACTACAGTAGTTCTACAGAGCCATCTAAGGTAGTTCCATAGGGGTCTACAGTAGTTCTACAGAACTGTCTACAGCTGTTCTACAGTGCTGCCTCCAGTAGTTCTACAGAGCTGTCTACAGTAGTTTTACAGAGCTGTCTACATTGGTTCTACAGAGCTGACTACAGTAGTTCTAAACAGCTGTCTACAGTAGTTTTACACAGCTGACTACAGTTGTTCTCGAGCTGTCTACAGTAGTTCTACAGAGCTGTCTACAGTAGTTCTACAGAGCCATCTACAGTAGTTCTACAGTGCTGTCTACAGTAGTTCTACCAGCTGTCTACAGTAGTTCAAAAGCTGTCTACAGTAGTTTTACAGAGCTGTATACAATTTTTCTACAGAGCTGTCTACAGTAGTTTCACAGAGCTGTCTACAGTAGTTCTACAGAACTGTCTACATTAGTTCTCGAGCTGTCTACAGTAGTTCTTTAGCTGTCTACAGTAGTTCTACAGAGCCATCTACAGTAGTTCTACAGAGCTGTCTACTGTAGTTCTACAGTGCTGTCTACAGTAGTTCTACAAGCTGTCTACACTAGTTCTATAGCTGTCTACAGTAGTTCTACAGAACTGTCTACAGTTGTTCTACAGTGCTGCCTACAGTAGTTCTACAGAGCTGTCTACAGTAGTTTTACAGAGCTGTCTACATTGGTTCTACAGAGCTGTTTACAGTAGTTCTAAACAGCTGTCTACAGTAGTTTTACAGAGCTGTCTGCAGTAGTTCTACAGAGCTGACGACAGTTGTTCTCGAGCTGTCTACAGTAGTTCTACAGAGCTGTCTACAGTAGTTCTACAGAGCCATCTACAGTAGTTCTACAGAACTGTCTACATTAGTTATAGAGCTGTCTACAGTAGGTCTACAGAGCTGTCTACAGTAGTTCTACAGAGCTGTCTACGGTAGTTCTACAGAGCTGTCAACATTAGTTCTATAGCTGTCAACAGTAGTTCTACACAGCTGAGTACAGTAGTTCTCGGGCTGTCTACAGTAGTTCTTTAGCTGTCTACAGTAGTTCTACAGAGCCATCTACAGTAGTTCTACAGAGCTGTCTACTGTAGTTCTACAGAGGTGTCAACAGTAGTTCTATAGCTGTCTACAGTAGTTCTACAGAACTGTCTACAGTAGTTTTACAGAGCTGTCTACAGTAGTTCTACAGAGCTGACTACAGATGTTATCGAGCTGTCTACAGTAGTTCTACAGAGCTGTCTACAGAAGTTCTACAGAGCCATCTACAGTAGTTCCATAGGGGTCTACAGTAGTTCTACAGAACTGTCTACAGCTGTTCTACAGTGCTGCCTACAGTAGTTCTACAGAGCTGTCTACAGTAGTTTTACAGAGCTGTCTACATTGGTTCTACAGAGCTGACTACAGTAGTTCTAAACAGCTGTCTACAGTAGTTTTACACAGCTGACTACAGTTGTTCTCGAGCTGTCTACAGTAGTTCTACAGAGCTGTCTACAGTAGTTCTACAGAGCCATCTACAGTAGTTCTACAGTGCTGTCTACAGTAGTTCTACAAGCTGTCTACAGTAGTTCAAAAGCTGTCTACAGTAGTTCTTTAGCTGTCTACAGTAGTTCTACAGAGCCATCTACAGTAGTTCTACAGAGCTGTCTACTGTAGTTCTACAGTGCTGTCTACAGTAGTTCTACAAGCTGTCTACACTAGTTCTATAGCTGTCTACAGTAGTTCTACAGAACTGTCTACAGTTGTTCTACAGTGCTGCCTACAGTAGTTCTACAGAGCTGTCTACAGTAGTTTTACAGAGCTGTCTACATTGGTTCTACAGAGCTGACTACAGTAGTTCTAAACAGCTGTCTACAGTAGTTTTACAGAGCTGTCTACAGTAGTTCTACAGAGCTGACGACAGTTGTTCTCGAGCTGTCTACAGTAGTTCTACAGAGCTGTCTACAGTAGTTCCACAGAGCCATCTACAGTAGTTCTACAGAACTGTCTACATTAGTTATAGAGCTGTCTACAGTAGGTCTACAGAGCTGTCTACAGTAGTTCTACAGAGCTGTCTACGGTAGTTCTACAGAGCTGTCAACATTAGTTCTATAGCTGTCAACAGTAGTTCTATACAGCTGAGTACAGTAGTTCTCGGGCTGTCTACAGTAGTTCTTTAGCTGTCTACAGTAGTTCTACAGAGCCATCTACAGTAGTTCTACAGAGCTGTCTACTGTAGTTCTACAGAGGTGTCAACAGTAGTTCTATAGCTGTCTAAAGTAGTTCTACAGAGCTGTCTACAATAATTCTAGAGCTGTCTACAGTAGTTCGACAGAGCTACAGTAGTCTACAGTAGTTCTAGAGCTGTCTACATTAGATTTAGAGCTGTATACAGTAGTTTTACAGAGCTGTCTTCAGAAGTTATATAGCTGCCTATAGTAGTTCTAGAGCTGTCTACATTAGATTTAGAGAGCTGTATACAGTAGTTCTAGAGCTATCTACAGTAGATTTCGAGAGCTGTCTACAGTAGTTCTAGAGATGTCTACAGTAGTTTTAGAGCTCTCCACAGTAGTTCTACAGAGCTGACTACAGTAGTTATACAGAGCTGTCTACAGTAGTTCTAGAGCTTGCTTCAGTAGTTCTACAGAGCTGAATACAGTAGTTCTCGAGCTGTCTACAGTAGTTCTACAGAGCTGTCTACAGTAGTTCTACAGAGTTGTCTACAGTAGTTCTACAGAGATGTCTACAGTAGTTCTACAGAGCTGCCTACAGACATTTTAAAGCTGTCTACAGTAGTTCTATAGCTGTCTATAGTAGTTCTACAGAGCTACAGTAGTCTACAGTAGTTCTAGAGCTGTCTACATTAGATTTAGAGCTGTCTACAGTAGTTTTACAGAGCTGTCTTCAGAAGTTATATAGCAAGCCTACAGTAGTTCTAGAGCTGTCTACATTAGATTTAGAGAGCTGTATACAGTATTTCTAGAGCTGTCTACAGTAGATTTAGAGAGCTATCTACAGTATTTCTACAGAGATGTCTACAGTAGTTCTACAGAGCTGTCCACAGTAGTTATACAGAGCTGTCTATAGTAGTTCTATAGCTGTCTACAGTAGTTCCATGAGCTGACTACAGTAGTTCTCGAACTGTCTACAGTAGTTCCACAGAGCTGTCTACAGTAGTTCTACAGAGCCATCTACAGTAGTTCTATAGAGCTGACAACAATATTTCTACAGAGCTGACTACAGTAGTTCTACAGAGCTGAATACAGTAGTTCTACAGAGCTGTCTACAGTAGTTCTACAGAGCTGTCTACAGTAGTTCTACAGAGCTGTCTACAGTAGTTTTACAGAGCTATCTTCAGAAGTTCTATAGCTGTCTCCAGTAGTTATAGAGCTGTCTACAGTAGTTCTACAGAGCTGCCTACATTAGTGCTAGAGCTGTCTACAGTAGTTTTACAGAGCTATCTTCAGAAGTTCTATAGCTGTCTACAACAGTTCTAGAGCTGTCTACAGTAGTTCTAGAGCTGTCTACAGTAGTTTTACAGAGCTATCTTCAGAAGTTCTATAGCTGTCTACAGTAGTTCTAGAGCTGTCTACAGTAGTTCTACAGAGCTGCCTACAGACATTTTAAAGCTGTCTACAGTAGTTCTATAGCTGTCTACAGTAGTTCTACAGAGCTGTCTACAGTAGTTTTACAGAGCTGTCTTCAGAAGTTATATAGCAAGCCTACAGTAGTTCTAGAGCTGTCTACATTAGATTTAGAGAGCTGTATACAGTAGTTCTAGAGCTGTCTACAGTAGATTTAGAGAGCTGTCTACAGTAGTTCTAGAGCTGTCTACAGTAGTTCTATAGCTCTCTACAGTAGTTCTACAGAGCTGTCTACAGTAGTTCTAAAGAGCTGTCTATATTAGTTCTAGAGCTGTCTACAGTAGTTCTACAGAGCTGTCTACAGTAGTTTTACAGAGCTATCTTCAGAAGTTCTATAGCTGTCTACAGTAGTTCTAGAGCTGTCTACAGTAGTTCTACAGAGCTGCCTACAGACATTTTAAAGCTGTCTACAGTAGTTCTATAGCTGTCTACAGTAGTTCTACAGAGCTGTCTACAGTAGTTTTACAGAGCTGTCTTCAGAAGTTATATAGCAAGCCTACAGTAGTTCTAGAGCTGTCTACATTAGATTTAGAGAGCTGTATACAGTAGTTCTAGAGCTGTCTACAGTAGATTTAGAGAGCTGTCTACAGTAGTTCTAGAGCTGTCTACAGTAGTTCTATAGCTCTCTACAGTAGTTCTACAGAGCTGTCTACAGTAGTTCTAAAGAGCTGTCTATATTAGTTCTAGAGCTGTCTACAGTAGTTTTACAGAGCTATCTTCAGAAGTTCTATAGCTGTCTACAGTAGTTCTAGAGCTGTCTACAGTAGTTCTACAGAGCTGCCTACATTAGATTTAGAGAGCTGTATACAGTAGTTCTAGAGCTGTCTACATTAGATTTAGAGAGCTGTCTACAGTAGTTCTACAGAGCTGCCTACATTAGATTTAGAGTGCTGTATACAGTAGTTCTAGAGCTGTCTACAGTAGATTTAGAGAGCTGTCTACAGTAGTTCTAGAGCTGTCTACAGTAGTTCTATAGCTCTCTACAGTAGTTCTACAGAGCTGACTACAGTAGTTAAACAGAGCTGTCTACAGTAATTCTATAGCTGGCTACAGTAGTTCTACAGAGCTGACTACAGTAGTTCTCGAGCTGTCTACAGTAGTTCTACAGAGCTGACTACAGTAGTTCAACAGAGCCATCTACAGTAGTTCGACAGAGCTGTCTACAGTAGTTCTACAGAGCTGTTTACAGCATGGTGCTTGCAACGCCAGGGTTTTGGGTTAAAATCCCACGGGGGACCATTATTAAAAAGTATGAAAATGTATGCACTCACTGCTGTAAGTCACTCTGGATAAGAGTGTCTGCTAAATGACTAAAACATAACATAAAACATACAGTAGTTTTACAAAGGTGTCTACTGTAGTTCTACAGAGCTGTCTACAATAGTTCTAAAGATTTGTCTACAGTAGTTTTACACAGCTGTCTACAGTAGTTCTTGAGCTGTCTACAGTAGTTCTATAGCTGTCTACAGTAGTTCTAGAGCTTTCTACAGTAGTTCTACATCAGTGGCTGTCGCTGACGTTTAAGATGAGGGAGGACGATTTTTTTTAATGAGCATGTCCTTATTTCTGGTACAGCATTTTGGATGACTGTCATTCATATTCCATTGACCCAGTTCAATGTAACATTGATAGGTTTAGGCTACTACATGATACAAATATTTTCCCTAAACCCATCATGAGGTTGCTACAACCTAGCCTATGAATGAAAGTTTACACTGACAGAAAAATGTGAGTAATCAAGGTGACAAACAAAAGTTTCTATTGTACATATTCAGGTGTGTTAATCCCCATTTTGTTCCGTTTGCTTCCGTTTAAGAAATGTTTGTTAAAAGAATCAGCAGAATGAATACACCCCTGATCACCACAAACACAGTTCACTTTCGTAGCAGCCACATACAAACAGCATGATCACTTTGCTTGTGGACTTCAGTGCACAAAACAACAGCTGCCGGTGACCATGCAAAAAAAATGCACACAATGCAAATAGTCTGGGTAGCCATTTGATTTCCTGTTCAGGAGTCTTATGGCTTGGGGGTAAAAACTGTTGAGAAGCCTTTTTGCCCTAGACTTGGCACTCCGGTACAGCTTGCCATGCGGTAGTAGAGAGAACAGTCTATGACTGGGGTGGCTGGGGTCTTTGACAATTTTTAGGGCCTTCCTCTGACACCGCCTGGTGTAGAGGTCCTGGATGGCAGGCAGCTTAGCCCCAGTGATGTACTGGGCCGTACACACTACCCTCTGTAGTGCCTTGCGGTCAGAGGACAAGCAGTTGCCATACCAGGCAGTGATGCAACCAGTCAGGATGCTCTCGATGTTGCAGCTGTAGAACCGTTTGAGGATTTGAGGACCCATGACAAATCATTTTAGGTTCCTGAGGGGGAATAGGCTTTGTCGTGCCCTCTTCACGACTGTCTTGGTGTGTTTGGACCATTCTAGTTTGTTGTTGATGTGGACACCGAGGAACTTGAAGCTCTCAACCTGCTCCACTACAGCCCCGTCGATGAGAATGGGGGTGTGCTCGGTCCTGCTTTTCCTGTAGTCCACAATCATCTCCTTAGTCTTGGTTACGTTGAGGGATAGGTTGTTATTCTGGCACCACACTGCCAGGCCTCTGACCTCCTCCCTATAGACTGTCTCATCATTGTCGGTGTTCAGACCTACCACTGCTGTGCCATCTGCAAACTTAATGATGGTTTTGGAGTCGTGCCTGGCCATGCAGTCGTGGGTGAACAGGGAGTACAAGAGGGGACTGAGCACTCACCCCTGTGGAGCTCCAGTGTTGAGGATCAGCGTGGCAGATGTGTTGCTACCTACCCTCACCACCTGGGGGTGGCCCGTCAGGAAGTCCAGGATCCAGTTGCAGAGGGAGGTGTTTAGTCCCAGGATCCTTAGCTTGGTGATGAGCTTTGAGGGTACTATGGTGTTGAACGCTGAGCATTCTCACTCATGCAGTACAGTGTACAGCAAGCAGTTTAGCAGTTACACCGGTGGGCCCCGGTGGCAATAAATTAATAAAACCAATAGCTTACTGTGGTAAACCGTGAGGTGTTGGGTTTGAGTGCACAGAGATGGACACAGAGACAAGGAGGTTGTCTACATTACATTAGGACCTGTCTACATTAGTTCCCCAGACCTGTCTACACGAGTTCTACAGACCTGTCTACATTAGTTCCCCAGACCTGTCTACACGAGTTCTACAGACCTGTCTACATTAGTTCTCCAGACCTGTCTACACGAGTTCTACAGACCTGTCTACATTAGTTCCCCAGACCTGTCTACACGAGTTCTACAGACCTGTCTACATTAGTTCTACAGACCTGTCTACACGAGTTCTACAGACCTGTCTACATTAGTTCTCCAGACCTGTCTACACGAGTTCTACAGACCTGTCTACATGAGTTCTCCAGACCTGTCTACACGAGTTCTACAGACCTGTCTACATGAGTTCTACAGACCTGTCTACATGAGTTCTCCAGACCTGTCTACACGAGTTCTACAGACCTGTCTACACGAGTTCTACAGACCTGTCTACACGAGTTCTACAGACCTGTCTACACGAGTTCTACAGACCTGTCTACACGAGTTCTACAGACCTGTCTACACGAGTTCTACAGACCTGTCTACACGAGTTCTACAGACCTGTCTACACGAGTTCTACAGACCTGTCTACATTAGTTCTCCAGACCTGTCTACACGAGTTCTACAGACCTGTCTACATGAGTTCTAAAGACCTGTCTACACGAGTTCTACAGACCTGTCTACACGAGTTCTACAGACCTGTCTACACGAGTTCTACAGACCTGTCTACATTAGTTCTACAGACCTGTCTACATGAGTTCTACAGACCTGTCTACATTAGTTCTCCAGACCTGTCTACACGAGTTCTACAGACCTGTCTACATGAGTTCTACAGACCTGTCTACACGAGTTCTACAGACCTGTCTACATTAGTTCTACAGACCTGTCTACATGAGTTCTCCAGACCTGTCTACATGAGTTCTACAGACCTGTCTACATGAGTTCTACAGACCTGTCTATATGAGTTCTCCAGACCTGTCTACATGAGTTCTACAGACCTGTCTACACGAGTTCTACAGACCTGTCTACACGAGTTCTACAGACCTGTCTACATTAGTTCCCCAGACCTGTCTACATTAGTTCCCCAGACCTGTCTACACGAGTTCTACAGACCTGTCTACATGAGTTCTCCAGACCTGTCTACACGAGTTCTACAGACCTGTCTACATGAGTTCTCCAGACCTGTCTACATGAGTTCTACAGACCTGTCTACATGAGTTCTACAGACCTGTCTTCACGAGTTCTCCAGACCTGTCTACATGAGTTCTACAGACCTGTCTACATGAGTTCTACAGACCTGTCTACATGAGTTCTCCAGACCTGTCTACATGAGTTCTACAGACCTGTCTACACGAGTTCTACAGACCTGTCTACACGAGTTCTACAGACCTGTCTACACGAGTTCTACAGACCTGTCTACACGAGTTCTACAGACCTGTCTACACGAGTTCTACAGACCTGTCTACACGAGTTCTACAGACCTGTCTACATTAGTTCTCCAGACCTGTCTACACGAGTTCTACAGACCTGTCTACATGAGTTCTAAAGACCTGTCTACACGAGTTCTACAGACCTGTCTACACGAGTTCTACAGACCTGTCTACACGAGTTCTACAGACCTGTCTACATTAGTTCTACAGACCTGTCTACATGAGTTCTACAGACCTGTCTACATTAGTTCTCCAGACCTGTCTACACGAGTTCTCCAGACCTGTCTACATGAGTTCTACAGACCTGTCTACACGAGTTCTACAGACCTGTCTACACGAGTTCTACAGACCTGTCTACACGAGTTCTACAGACCTGTCTACACGAGTTCTACAGACCTGTCTACATTAGTTCTCCAGACCTGTCTACACGAGTTCTACAGACCTGTCTACATGAGTTCTACAGACCTGTCTACACGAGTTCTACAGACCTGTCTACACGAGTTCTACAGACCTGTCTACATTAGTTCTCCAGACCTGTCTACACGAGTTCTACAGACCTGTCTACACGAGTTCTACAGACCTGTCTACACGAGTTCTACAGACCTGTCTACATTAGTTCTACAGACCTGTCTACATTAGTTCTCCAGACCTGTCTACACAAGTTCTACAGACCTGTCTACATTAGTTCTCCAGACCTGTCTACACGAGTTCTACAGACCTGTCTACACGAGTTCTACAGACCTGTCTACACGAGTTCTACAGACCTGTCTACATTAGTTCTACAGACCTGTCTACACGAGTTCTCCAGACCTGTCTACATTAGTTCTACAGACCTGTCTACATGAGTTCTACAGACCTGTCTACATGAGTTCTCCAGACCTGTCTACATGAGTTCTACAGACCTGTCTACACGAGTTCTACAGACCTGTCTACACGAGTTCTACAGACCTGTCTACACGAGTTCTACAGACCTGTCTACACGAGTTCTACAGACCTGTCTACACGAGTTCTACAGACCTGTCTACATTAGTTCTCCAGACCTGTCTACACGAGTTCTACAGACCTGTCTACATGAGTTCTACAGACCTGTCTACACGAGTTCTACAGACCTGTCTACACGAGTTCTACAGACCTGTCTACATTAGTTCTCCAGACCTGTCTACACGAGTTCTACAGACCTGTCTACACGAGTTCTACAGACCTGCCTACACGAGTTCTACAGACCTGTCTACATTAGTTCTACAGACCTGTCTACATGAGTTCTCCAGACCTGTCTACACGAGTTCTACAGACCTGTCTACATTAGTTCTCCAGACCTGTCTACACGAGTTCTACAGACCTGTCTACACGAGTTCTACAGACCTGTCTACACGAGTTCTACAGACCTGTCTACATTAGTTCTACAGACCTGTCTACACGAGTTCTCCAGACCTGTCTACATTAGTTCTACAGACCTGTCTACATGAGTTCTCCAGACCTGTCTACATGAGTTCTACAGACCTGTCTACACGAGTTCTACAGACCTGTCTACACGAGTTCTACAGACCTGTCTACACGAGTTCTACAGACCTGTCTACACGAGTTCTACAGACCTGTCTACACGAGTTCTACAGACCTGTCTACATTAGTTCTACAGACCTGTCTACATTAGTTCTACAGGGAACTACACACACACACTCAGACAGACACACATCTACTGCAGTAGAGTATGTGCTAGCCATACAGCCAAGTGTGTGTGAGGTGAGAACACACCATAGCTGTTGGCCAATTAACCACAGAACAGCGCCGTGCTGAGATGGAGCACCAGATGTGGTGGCAGCCCAGCCGGTGGAAATGTGTTAGATTTACCACCTATGGAGCAGCATTGTTGTTTTACATATCTCAGACATTTCTACCATATTGTTCTGTTCATTTGTCAATTTGCTCTTCATGAGACACTGGAGCGAACGAGCGAGTGACTAAGCGGGAAAATCTGATTTTGACATTTGTTTTACAGTGGTTCACAATTTTTACAATCCAGCTAGAGCTAGACTGTCCAGGCCAGGGCTGTTCAATTGTGTCCCAGGTCTGAATCAGTCCCTGACGAGAAGGAGAGGATAAAAACCAGAAGTGATGGAATATAATGATGATGGCTGACCAAAACCAACCCTCCTTCCTATAATAATAATACATTATAATAATTATTATGGTAAAATAAATGATTTTATTTTTTATTTTTTTAAGGACCCAAAGCCCAGCCCTCAGGAAACAAAGTCCTGTCTGGCCTGCACCTCCCCTCTCCCCCGCCCCAACCCTCCGTGGACTGGCTGGAAGGTTAATATTTGAAGGAGTGATAGCCCATAAATATAAGCAAAGGAACTTGTAATGAAATAAGCACTTCTTAAGAGTCCTCCTGGGCCCACTGCTTCTGTTAAAACATGATTGACTGCTATCTCTCCTGACCAGGACCATTAGTTTTGCCACTCCCCCTCCCTCCCTTCTTTTCTCTATCCATCCCTCTGCCATCCCCTCCCCTCTTTTTCTCTATCCATTGCTCTGTCTTTCTTTGCTCCCATTTTTCTCTCTCCGTCCTTGCTGTTGTTCCCTCCCATCCTTTTCCCTTCTTCATCCCTGTATCTCTACCTCAGTCTGTACTTGGGGATCTCTCTTTCTCTCTCCTCTCACTCTCTCTCCCTTTCCTCTCCCACCCTCTCTTTTTCTTTCACTCTCTCTCCCCTCTCTTTCTCTCTTTTTCTTTCAATCTCTCTCTC